>NW_025937113.1:159020-194238 GCF_000764305.2 Hyalella azteca
TATGTCTCCACCTTTTTTGTCCCTGTTACTATAGTCCCTGTCTCTTATACACATCTAGATGTGTATAAGAGACAGCATATGGCTAGCGTGATTAGATGGGAGTCCATTTCGGCATTGAAATGAATGGTTATTTGTGAATAATATTTTCGATTGTGATATTATAACATATTTTTGATTGTGAAATAATCTTGATTGTGATATTGACACTTGACAGATATTCAGCATTTGAATATCGAAGTTCTGTCTCTTATACACATCTAGATGTGTATAAGAGACAGCGTCAGGGCTGACATTAGGTGGTCTAAGTTACCCCATTTGGGGGCGGCGCCCCCCATTTGCAAACTATGACACTTTCATAATATTTGTCATTTGCATATGTAACTAGAAGAGTTCTACTACAATGCACCAAAACCTGGAGTTATTTGGAGTTATTTTACCAAAAAAATAAAATTGATTTCAACACCTAGTCAAAGAAACCCCAAGAGCTGGGGTAACAAAGACCATCACTGTTTTTGAAATTACATCAGAACTATGAGAGGCAGGAGCCAGCAATTTATGGTGATTGAAGATAGAGTATAGACCTGTATTTTGCATGTTTCAATTTAATTTTAACTTATCTAGTAAAAAAATGACATTTTGAAAAATAAGTGGTCAAAGTTACCCCATTTTACGGTATGAATAAAAAAACATGAGCTTTTGGGAAATAGGAGCCCTCTGTCATAATTGGAGTGCCACAGGTACTACACCTTCTTCCACGAATTCCAGTCAACCACTGTGGGCTGCGGTTGGTCGGTGCTCCGCGGAAAAGAATGCCAAGTGCTAATTGGTCAAAGTTTCGAAGCAGTCTGTCCAATGAGATGGCTAGCATCAAGCCTTCAAAGATATAAGATGCAGAGCACTATCCAAACCAAAAGATAATCAATTGATTTCCTATGAACTTAATTCATAAGAAATGGTCATGAACAATATTAATTGCACTATTATAAAATAACCATTGCAACTTATTAGCATAGTTAGTACCACTCTACTCATGTGTACATGTGAAATCAATTATAGGAGATCCGGAAAATCAATTAATATCTAACAGAAAGAAACTCCAGAAAAGTGCCTTTGGCATCTGTACAAGCTAGCTGCGGCCCGTTGCGAGCACTCCCAATGCACAAGGAGTCCATAGTTCATACTTCATACTTTTTAGAAGCATAAATAAAATTCTTTGTACATCATTGAGTTAGTTAGTTAGTTTAGTGGCCAAATGTTTACTAGCACTTCAGCTATTTAGCTATCTCGCACCGAAAGTCAAGATGTACATCACCATAGAGGTGGAAGGTCTCAATTATTCATCACCCACAAGGAGCGGAAGGTCTCAGATGTCCAGCCCGCTGAAGCTGGCTTGAAAGAAGCAGCATTAGCATCTCAAAGAGACGAAGTGACAAGGAGGGACAGGTGAAAAGCAACAGAAACAAAGACACTCGAACAAGAGGTCACTTACACGGGACGTCGGCTGCCCGCACGAGAGAGACAGAAGGGAAAGTCAGAAGTCCCCCCTGAGGGGGTGTACATCATTGAATCAATATAAAATTGTTTACAACTAAAAATTATACTATGAAAAGATAATGCCCTATCTTGAGTGCCCCTCAATATTATTTAATGAAGCCAATTTTTATTGAATTCATACAAATTTCTGTGCAATTTAAAGGAGCATCTGGCTAAAAAATTTTGACTTTTCCTATTTCTTTCCTCATTTTGTAGCTGCTGCTAGCTTGAAAAGGCTTGTTTATTGCAGCAAACTGCATATATGTGCATGCTTTAGTTTTTGCATAAAGAAATTTCAGAAATATATAAATGATTATTTTTTTCAATATGTAACAATATTTTTAAAGATTTCTTTAAATTAAATTTGTATTTATAGATCATTATTCTCATTAATTTCAAAGTGTTTGCACTCATTTCATTTCAAAGCTACAAACATCAACAAGATACATTCAAGTAAGCAAATACCACGGACGTACATGCTGTGTTTTTGGTTGTGAAAAGAAAAAAAATATGGAAAAAGACTTAATTATGTTGAGCTGACATTTATTGTTGGATATTTTAGGGTAAACACTGTATATTCCAACATTGTAGGTAATTCCGTCACCTCTCCAGCTTTTCCTTTATATTAAGCTTTGTTTTAGTTCCATGCGTTCATTGATGGTTGAAATGAGAAATTAAAAATGAACTGATTCTAAAAAAGCCCTGGTTTGCCACTATGGCAATATGTATCAGTTAAATTTATACCGCGTTTACCCTATTATACATAAGAAATTGGTATAAATCTGAAGTAAATGAGGAAATTAAAAATGAACTGATTCTAAAAAATCTGTGCTTTGTCACTATGATAGGCCTAGCCCTTGCAAAGAGCTATAAAATGAGCCTACGGCCTACCTAAACTTGTTTCTGAAATGTTTCATGGTAAGAAGTTATTAACAAAAAACACTCAAACTGGTCTCTTTTTACCCCGTTTGACAGTAGCTAAGTCATTGACATTTGAGTGATTTGACTCATTGTCATTTTTTCAATCATTGATGGCATTTTGCAAGTGCAACCAAGGGAAGTCATTAAGCAATTTTACAATTCAATTCTTATTTTTTATCAAAATCAAATTTTGAAACTCCACTGGGGACTGGGGTCTAGGAGACTGGGAGAGACCAAGCTGGGTTTAGACCGCCGCAAGTCTCAAGAGTCAAGACGCAAGTTGCCAATTGCCGGAGTGCTTGACCAAAGGCAGAGTGCCACAAGTACTACCTCCCTTCCTAGAATTTCACTATGCTAAGCTGAGCTAAGGCTCAGGTAGGTACTGACTAGGTATGCCATAATGCCAGCCACAGCCAGCCTCACCCAGTCACCCTCCACTCTCAACACAACAGGCAGCAAGCAGCAGGCCCACTGTGCAGAGAGTGGATGAATATTGCAAGATCTTTGGCGACGCTTCAGTAGCCAAATTTTCGCCTTCAGAAGATCTTGCCGACACATTTAGATTGAAATTCTTGCATTTAATATATTTCTCAGTCTTCGGCCAACTATTTAGAAAAAAAGTAAGGTTTCCGGTGCGTTGGATGGAATACGATGCAGCGAAGCTTGTCCGGAAATCAGTTGCGATGAGTTCCCGCAAAAAATGTAAACAACGTTTTTTTGATTGCGTAGTTTTTGTCACATGAGCGGTCAGACTGCTTTATTACATGTTCAGTTGACACTTGCTGTACAATCGGACTGTTTTTAGGGTAAAATTAGTTATTTGGGGTAACACATGCATGCAACCTTGTAACTAAGTTTGTGGCTTGTAAATAGTCCGTCATTACTCAGCATAAATGGCTTTTCATTAAAAATTACCCGGCGACGCATCTTTAAAATGGCCGGCAACGCTTTGGGCTTAAAAATCCATATATTGGCGACGCTGCATCCACCCTCTGCATAGTGGGAGTGGGCAGCAGCCTGCTCAACAGTCAACTGAAATTCTTTTAAAACGAAGGTAATTAATGTACGCTAAGCAAATTCTCTTCTAGCCCTTCTTTAAGAAGTTTGTCGTTGACGGTGAAGAAGACAGAATGACAGATACAGTTTAAAACGCATATAATTACTTTGAATACGCTTACACCGAACATCATAGGTACTGAAGTTGTCTGAAGACATAGAACACAACAATTGTAGGCATCTCTTAACACTTCATTATCGGACCAAATCGGCATGTCTCATTCACAAGCATATCTCACTCACAGCCATGTCTCACTCACTGGCAGACTCGGGGCCCGGGCCTCGGCGGTTAACATAAAGGGAAAACGGTCATCTAAAAAAAATCGCCTGCTTACCAAATTGCCTTATAAAAGCTGACACAATTATTATTAATATTAAGGTCGGAATCAGAAACTAAAGTGTGCACTGTCATTAAATTTAATTAAAGTGAATCAAACATAACTTAGGGTTAAGAGAGCCTTTCAACGTGAAAAAGTTTAGGTTAAGCCGTTAAGATCGCTAAGATTGTAGCAGCAAGTTAGGGGTTCAAAACTCGGAACTGGCTGTAAAAATTTCAGTGGAAATTGACAAAATTTACAAGCGTTTGAGATTCAGTGACGAACCAACATGGAAGACCAATTCAAACATTTGCTGTGACTGTGAAGATACTAACATCGACTCAGTTGTCAATGTAGACATCGACTCACTGGTCGAAATCGGCACAACTCGGGGAAAAGCGCGCTTAACTGTCATGCCTCCGATAACCCGCGAGTGGAGCACACTTTTACTTTAGTCATCACTGATATAACTTCTCATAGCCTGCCTGCCTTGTGCTTTGATATCGAAGATGAGTGAAGACTGAAGTAGTGCGAAGTTAATCCGGAGGCTCTTCACGTTGCATGTGAGATACATTACTGGATTTTTTCGAAATTATTGGAGCAAGGGAGCCACCTCAGTATATAATTATGTAATTAATTAATTATTAATTTGATTTTTTCAACCTGACGTGATGCGAGACAGTTCATGTCGAATCAGCGCATCGGAGATTTCATTCGCAATTATGACACGTTTGTTTTTTTAAGAAGGCGGATGACGAACTGTGAAAAACGACAGAGTTTTCATATTATCAGCTAATCCATAAAGTGGAATAGTGCTAGGCAAAATTTTTTCATCCCTACATGGGTATCTCTTTGTTTGGCCGCATAGTTCACGGGAGGGCATGAATGAAGAAAATGGCCTCCTCGAATGCTCATCCAGCAGTGGTAAGCGTGGTATCAAATAGGGTCTTGGTTTTGAATCTGGGTCTGGCATCGAGAATTGTAGAGGTGAAACACGAAAATGAGGAGGCGGTGGAACCAATCCATCGATCTCTAGGTGAGAAGGCAATGAAAGCACTGTGTCTCGTCTTATTGGGGGGTTAAAAGCATTGTTAACTTCTGAAAAACGAGGTGGATTGTAAAAAGCATCTCCTGCTGAAACACCGTAATTGTGTCCAAGTGAGGAAGCACCGTAAGTTTCATCAGGAGATCGCGGTGCCCCGTAACCATAAGACGGAAAATAATTGTTGCCGTAATTAGGTTTTGCAGGAGGGATTCCATACCCAGTTGATGGTGGCGCTACCGTAAAAGTTCCGGGCGGTGTGATAGGGGCTGTAGTTAGTGCAGGTACTGTGGTTGGTAATGTCGGTGGGGGCACATTGGTTGAATTTTCTGTTGAAGGCATCAAACTGGTAGGTGGTGACATGGGACGGTCAGTGGTTGGTTGCGACGTGGTAGGAACTAAAGTAGGTGTCGTCGTAGTCGAAGCTGTTGTTGGTGGAGACATAGGGAAAGTTGTAGATGATGACGGTAGTGTATCAGTCGAAGGTGGTGACGTAGGAGGAGCAGTAGTAAGTGGTGATGTAGGTGGAGCAGTAGTAAGTGGTGATGTAGGTGGAGCAGTAGTAAGTGGTGATGTAGGTGGAGCAGTAGTAAGTGGTGACGTAGGAGGAGCAGTAGTAGTAAATGGTGATGTAGGTGGAGCAGTAGTAAGTGGTGATGAAGGCGAAGCAGTAGTAAGTGGTGACGTAGGTGGAGCAGTAGTAGGTGGAGCAGTAGTAAGTGGTGACGTAGGTGGATCTGTAGTAGGTGGTGACGTAGGTGGAGCAGTAGTAAGTGGTGACGTAGGAGGAGCAGTAATAGGTGGATCTGTAGTAGGTGGTGACGTAGGTGGAGCAGTAGTAAGTGGTGACGTAGGAGGAGCAGTATTAGGTGGAGCAGTAGTAAGTGGTGACGTAGGAGGAGCGGTAGTAGGTGGATCTGTAGTAAGTGGTGACGTAGGAGGAGCAGTAGTAGGTGGTGACGTAGATGGAGCAGTAGTAAGTGGTGACGTAGGAGAAGCAGTAGTAGGTGGGAGTGTCTGTGCAGTGGTTGGAGGCAAAGTTGATAGTGACAGTATCTGCTGCGCTTCACTTTTAACTTCAGTCCAGAAAATCATGAAGCTTTGAACAAAAGTTGTCCTGTGAATCAGAAAAAGAGAAACATTTAAAAACGATAAAACAATATTCACTTAGAATGAATTGATTTATGATTTTTCCACTTTTAAATCATTATTAACATGCTTGATCATCAACGTGTGATGAGAAAGCAGCACCATTAGTTGCTGAAAGCCGCGAATAAGTATATTTGTATTACTTTTTAATCACTTTATTACATTTGCTTGATAAATATGAATAATGAATCCTTTTCGTGCAACTGTTTACATGATATTCTATAGTGTTTCAAGCGTTATGCATCACTATCTTCTTAAAGTTAAACGAGGTGCACTTATCACCTGAAAGTTATGGGCCCAATGAAAGATGCAGGAGCATTCCATGTCAATTCCAGTCGCCGCTTCTCAACGGCGCTTGAGTGAGTGACTGCGTCCTTCATCATAATTGAGGGCACAATATTTGAAGTTGAATTAATCAAATTTGTTTAAAATATGAGGCATAGTACTCACACTCTCTCAGCAAACACTTTGCGCAATATATTGTGAAATGCAACGCTTCAAGAAGATTCTCATAAAACTTAAGGGAAATAATAAAATGTTATCGCTGAACTGTTGGTTATATTTCATACACTACTAGCATAGTTATAGATATCATACCTTTACTTGTGAATCAGTGCACTGCAGGAATTGAGACCCGTCAGGCAAGTTGTCAAAGCCTCCGACTCGAGCATCTGCGGCATTCCTGGCTTGAAGCAGAAACCCTTTGAAACCAACGATGCCTTCTTGCGCCGTGAGAATCACTGTTAGAAATGCAGGAGAATCGTAAATATTGTCCAGTTGATGTCACGCAGTTAAAAAACTAACTTTTCGAACGAAGTGAACTGAAATCGCATTCTAACATTTTCATGACTACATTAAAAGTGAATGATTCAAACTGTAATCGTAACAAATTAACCGGTGACATAATATTTAACAGGGTGGGGCAGAACCGATTAAGCAGTGTTGAGGCGAAGTAAAAGAGTAATGGAGGTACATAAAGAATAAATTTTATTTTCCTCGAGGTTAGCATAAAATACCATTTAGAATACTTATATTTTGAAAACAATATCAGGAAGATGGTGGCCGTTAGCTGCAACACACTGTTGGAGTCGTTCTCGGAAGTTTCCTACAGCACGTTCACACATAGTGCGAGGTGTGGTTATAACCTCTGCAATAATCCGTTCCCTTAGCTGTGCTAGGGTGCGAGGGCGACTTCTGAACCACTTCTTTTAGATGTTTTAGAGGGCGACTTCTTTTAGATGTCCCCACTGAAAGAAATCGCAAATGCTCAAATCAGGTAACCTCGCAGGCCATTGTAAATCACCGCTCATAGAAACCAGACGTCCGGGAAACATGCGTCTCAAAACACTGAGCGACATTCGGGCTGTGTGAGTTGTAGCCCCATCCTGCTGGAACCACGTACACGTCTCCCAATGCTTCATTTTCAACCATGTCTTCCATCCTCGGCTGCATGAAATTTTGCAGCATTGCAGCATAACGTTCGGAATTCACTGTTACGGTTACTTCCGCCTCCGAGAACAACTCCATCAACTAACGGCCACCATCTTCCTGATATTGTTTTCAAAACATATGTATTCTAAATGGTATGGTATGCTAACCTCGAGAAAAGTAAACTTTCTTCTTTATGTACCTCCGTTACTCTTTTATTTCGCCTCAAAACTGCTCAATCGGTTCTGCCCAACCCTGTACATTGAGCATGCGTCTTTTTTCAAAGTAAGGACCGAATACAGCCGGTGACACCAAATAGTCATATTTATTAGTATATTTGTATATATGAACTTCAATATTTTTACACAGAAGGTCCACGCACCTGTGATGCTCCTGTCTCCATTGTTGCGGGCGGTGACGTTATAAGGAGAAGTTGTGGTTTGGGCGACCAGCCCTCCATGTTGAGGTATCATGGAGTCACACGCCGAGGCACCAGCGCCACTACTGAACCCATCAGCGGCTCGTGGGAGGACGAGCAACAAGAGAACGCACACACATGCTGAGAACACTTCAACTCTCATCTGGCATTCGATGCTGGAATATTTATTCCTGAAAAGATTTTGTTCGAGTGAATGTAATATAACGATAACTTAAAGCAGCACATATTTTTACACTGCGTGATTTAAAATAGTGAAGAATTTAAATAACATTCACAAATAAATTTTTAAAGTTTACTTAGGTAAACGCGTGATGTACGAAATCGTGTTATATAACAATTATGGAAAGGTTCAACCAAGGATAAAAAGAGACTTCTAAGAAAATTTTTTATCATCTAAAAATGTCCAGCATTTCCATTATTTACGTAGAGCGTTGTGAACAATGTGCTGCTTTGTGACGTGTTTCGTAAGTTTCACTATCACAATTTTCTTTAACCGGACCCTATCGCTACGTGCAATTTGTGAGCGTAACGAAGAGTATGTATGTGTATGGACTATGGATCACTACCAACAAATTATATTTTTGAATATAATGAATTCATTATTATTTTTCATGATGCAAGATGACGATAGAGATGCTTGTAATCTAAATAAATATCGAACAGATGAGCCAAATGGATAGTTATATCTCTGCAAGCTCCACACCTTGACTGACGCGTGCGATGACTAGCAGCCACGCTTGCTACGAGGCTGTCACGCCAGGGCGCACGTCAGGCAGCAGCAGCAGCAGCATGGATGTCCAGCCTCTAAAAATTATATCATGGTCTGCACCACTGAACCCTATTTTCTTCCCTTTGAGTACAAACCAAACTTCCTCTTGCAACCCAGGTAATCTAGTTCTGATAAGAATGACATGACAGAAAATTTATTGAAATGCGCTATTGGACATTAAAACGTAAAAGTGAAGAATGTATATAGAAAGTTGATCACAAACAACTGTTTCCGAATTTGAAAAAATTAAGTTTATTCCGTTTATTCACAAATAACCAAATTCTTTCGACCAGTATTTTCCCCCTTTCGATGAAATAATGTTCATAAATTTACTCGTCTCCCCGGCTGCCGCGCGACGAAAGTGAAAACCTTAAGAACAAGCAATCCTCCACAATCATTTCCTGGCCTTTGAGCACCTCCATCATCAACTGGACTGAGGTGAATGGAACGGCTTAGCCAAAAAAATTATTCATGCTGAACATACTCTATTGACTGTTTATACCCTTAACTAACCAAGGACAATCGCTTATCCCCGAGTTGTTACTACGACAATTTACCCATTGTTGTAATTATTTTACACCTCCACATCTAGAATTTCTACTGTTCACAATGCAACTCCATAGCAAGGTTGAGAAATCTATTAAAGGAATGCAGCCAATAAATTGTATTCGTGACTTGAATCCTACCTGTAATGGCTAGTTCCGGCAGACCTATGAAGAGAAAGCTTAGTCTCTCGACCCGCTTTCATTTTCCATCTGTCCTTCCTCTTCCAGCAGTCCTTCCTCTTCCAGCAGTCCTTCCTCTTCCAGCAGTCCTTCCTCTTCCAGTAGTCCTTCCTCTTCCAGCAGTCCTTCCTCTTCCAGCAGTCCTTCCTCTTCCAGCAGTCCTTTCTCTTCCAGCAGTCCTTCCTCTTCCAGCAGTACTTCCTCTTCCCGCAGTCCTTCCTCTTTCAGCAATTCTTCCTTTTCCAGCTGTTCTACCTATTCCAGCAGACCTTCCTCTTCCAGCAGTCCTTCCTCTTCCAGCTGTCCTTCCTCTTCCAGCTGCCCTTCCACCTCCAGCTTTCCTTCCTCTTCCAACGGTCTTTCCTATTCTAGCAGTCCTTCCTCTTCCAGCTTTCCTTCCTCTTCCAACGGTCCTTCCTCTTCCAACGGTCCTTCCTCTTCCAGCTGTCCTGCCTCTTCCAACTGTCCTCGCTCAAGTGTCACTTTCCCGCGCTCAACACTCACGGCCAGCTGCACGGTCCTGGCCACGACCTCCAGGACAAACGCTTGTCTTCACCGCAGAATGACATTCGTACAGGATGAAAATTATACAACTGATACCGCCAGTTGGTTCTAAGTTTTTCCGTTAACCAGCTGGTGTAATACTTCATGGATACAGTAAGCAGTGAAATTGAAACACAGCAGTTTAATTGGTCAGATTATGTATTATGAAGTTCAAGAGCTAAACGATACCCTGAATCTCCGCTGTGTGATTGATCAAAAACAGATGCCAGAGCTCTGCTGTATATACTCCTCTTCTACAACGTGAACTAGAATAATATATTGAATTCGAAATCCGCATTCTACACAAAGTATGCATCACACGCTATACATGAGACCAAAATGCTTATTACTTTGCGCGTCATCGCTCACGTGAATCACTCTCACAAAACTCAACTTATGATGCATGAACATGTTTTTCATTGCTGTCGCAATGAATAAGTGTTTGGTATTCTACAATATTTAGAATGCAACTATTATTCCTGGAACGTGATTCCTCACAAACTTGTAAACTTGCAATGATGAGGCCTACAACCACTGGAACCAATTAAGGTTTTTGGAGTAAAGGGTTTCCACCTACAATCACCAATGGAAACCCTTAACGAATTCGAAGAAGGCAGTTACTCCCAATTGAGTAGCATTACACGAACCTACGAGCAGCGAGCTGGAAACAAACACGACATGTAATGAAATTATCTGAATTTCCCAAATCGATTGCTTTCAAGTAATAATCTATCCAAATCATAGGCAATAGCGATAATGTATCGTTTTGAAATTTTAGAACCGTAAAAAGGTTGCCAGCATCGGAATGCTCTTGTTACGAATTGAACGATACTGACAGTGTCTAGGTTAGAACGCAGCATATTCTTTAATTGATGCGTCTAAACATTTGCTTTCATCGTCTAAATAAGAGGCATGAACACAGAATCCTTCTAGACGTCTATGTATGGAAGTTAGACGTCTAATGGTTGGCAATAAAGTTCCTACTGAATGTCTAGATAAGTATTTGTCTGAATTCAGAAAAGTTTTCGGCGCCTCCTAGTAAAAGCAATCTTTGATAGAGCATAAAAAATGATCCCATTAATTCATACACATAAAATCCCCTCGCACGGCGTGTATCACAAATGTACCATAGGAATGCTATCACAAACCTGAACAGAATTTTTCATCACGCAGGGGCAGTTGAAAAAACGCCGAGATGAAGGAAAAAAACGTCAGAAAAACGGAAATGTCTCGCTTTCTGTCTCTAATCAGGACAACGTTTGTCGTATTCGTCTCGATTTGAAGCATTTATAAAAACGCAGATTAAAACCTTGACCCAACGATGACTAAACTACAGTATTTGTAGTCGACGCACATGAACAGATTAGAGATGTCGCATGTCCACATCAGCCACCATTAGTCCTAAAATATTGCAATAAGTGCGGTTTGAAAAGAACTTGCATGCAACCGTCATTTGAGCAAGTTATTCTAACACTGTGTTTAGTGTACAACATATGCTTAAATTCAATGCAAAAACGCAGTTAAATTATTACTTTGAAGGCCCGATATAAAAAAATGTATTATACTTTGCCGAGTAAAACTTCACAAATTGCAACAAAAAGAAAGTCGAATGATTGCATACTAATTAAATATTTCTCATAAGGGGAGGCACATCGAACATCTTTAGGAATCGGGAAGGAAGAAGGGAATGCCTGGGGACTCTGCAAGACTTCTGTCAAAAAAGTGAACTAGACAATCTTTATAAAGGTCTGGGAGTAAGGGTTGGGGAGAACAGGAAGGATCTATTCTAGGTTCTATTCCTACGTTAACAATTAAACGTGAGAGCTAATTGCGCTTCTTTGAAACAAAAAATCATAACTTATTTTTGGCAGCACCATTATTTATTCCAAAAATTCAACTGCAATCCCATACACCATATATACAGACCGAGTTCATCAAAAATTAACCACACGACGAACTTCATAACTTCGCATGCACGTTTGAACGTGAAGGTTGTTAATTCCTTAAACATTACTCGTATAGTGTTTTAATCGTCAAGTTATTATTCATTTATATTATTGTTATGCTGCATGACTCATAAATTTATCCTCTGAAAAATTAGTGATTGCTCGAATAACCACACGATTTCAGCATCGAAACCAACGCTACTAAAATCACAAGTGACAAACATGATCTTTGATACACTCCCATATCTTGGACACTTTCAAACTTCAATGTTAGCTCTCTACGCCATAAATCATTTTATCAAACCTAAGATTATTTGTACACGCCAAAGAACATTTTTTTAACGCTGGTGAAAAACACCAGGTCATTCAAAAGTTACAAAATTCAAATGCAAGTAACACATGCTTGCGTGGAAGTGATCGTCCACAAGACGATAGCCAACAAGCTGGCTGTACGGAGACCTCGAGATCTCTTCTGAAATGACGAACTCGTTCAAACAAAGAATTGTTTACTTTAATTCTCTACAGCACCTCCTTTAAAGTGAGAAGATAATGTTTCGCATGATTACATGACATTATGCCAAATGATAGCGGTTAAGTAGTTATTTGGGCGTACATGAAGCCTAGTGACCATAAATGAGCTATTCATTACATGACATCAATGCAAGCTAAATACCGTCTAGTCTATTGTAACGCATAGAACAAGGGCGATGAACATCTAAGGTGCAGGGGTCGTCAATTATATACCAATGACAGCTGAAGCTATAGATTGAATATTTCATAATGGGTATCTGTCTATTGCCACCAATGACGATACTCGATAATAGAGCCTAAGAATTAGAATAGTTGGGCTTAGCGGCAGGTATTCAAATTTCACGGCAGGTAACGAAGTGGAACTTCTATTTCAACTTGAAATATTATTCAAATATTTCTATTTTTCCGATAGATGAGTTTAAAAGACTCAACACAGGTGGCGGTTGAAAAATGTACACCGTCTCGCAGACAGCTGCATGTCGACACGGGACGATGTTGATTGTTGAGCTGTGGGTTTACGGCGTGTGCAGGCCGAGCGTTCAATTGACACGATGTTGGGGCGTCAAGAACATCAGCTGTTGATACCCAAACAAAAAATATTTGGAGCTGAATAATGAACAAAAATGAGAGTTGATAATTCAAACCAATACTCGAGATCGCGTTAAGAGCATCACACTGTAGATCCCGTAGAGGTAAATAAATCAAACGAGAGTGGTAGAACAAATCATAAACTTTTACTGAACTAAAACAAAGAAATTAAATGAAAAATTATCACACCGAAGGTGGGACTTTTTAAGGTAGGAAGGTCAGATGCATCAAGTATAGCCTAGACGAAAACAGCAAACTTAACAATAGCAGTAAATAATAACTTCAATTCACAGTATTTCTTTCATTACGCATAACAAACATGACTGATTGATCAGATCAAAAGTTTCCCAGTTCCTCGAGACTGGAATTGACTATCACAGATGTAAGAGGAGTTTCGTGGAGTATAGACTCGTCCTTCGTTAATCCTTCAATAGAAGTCGTCCAACTTTCCTCTCCATGTCCTCTGGAGAGCTGATCTTCAAGCGGCGACACTGGACTCAATGAACTTTTTATGGAAGCAGAGCATCGTGCAACCGAGCGTCGAGTATTACTCCCAACAAGAGTAGCACACATTTCATTATCAAGAGGGACGTTAGAGTAGGTGGCATCCACCGCGCATACTCGCACACACTCCTCCCGTATGCAAGGTGAAATTAGCTTCTCTTCTTTGAGAGGCTTGTTGTTTGGTGCTGCCTCTACTGCCTCACTGTCAGTGCAGCTTGACAGAACTGACAACGGATTGTGAAATTCTTTACTCGAAGATTCAACAAGCTTCGTGAACTTGATTAAAGTAGGGCCATCGGAATTCAGATCCATCTGGTATGACACGATCTTGTTAACTTTCTTGGGAACATTGCACAAGAAAGACGACATTGACAACGGGCGTCGATTACCGTTTTGAAATTTAGTAACATTGATCGTATCTTTTGTGCGAATTTCTTTTCGAGGAATTTCTAATTTTGCTGAATTAGAGGACTCTTCACAGCAGGTCGCTGGTAAAGAAAAAGATTCTGCACCTGTTAAAATTTTAACAAAGGGTTGCTCGGATTCTCCAATAGCTCCACTGTTACCATTATCATCCTGGTTTTGCTCAACCGGTAAACGATGCCCACCAACACATATACTGCGAGGAGAGTGCACAATACAGCGACGGCAAAATGAGCTCACGTTGGCCTTAACACCGCCTGATGCACATGAGCATTTAGCTTGGACAGCAGGAGACTCGCAAGGCTGGCACAAGGAACTCTGCTCTTTTTCCTGGCAATGAACAAAACAAATTTCATGCACATCATTGTCCAGTGAAGCCACACTAGAGCCTTGATCTAATGGATGTAATGCCTCAACCACTGCACTACATTCGAATGGATTGCATATCACTCCGATCTCATCTTCAGGATCATCAAGATCTGGAACCACGAAGTCGCGTGTAGAGGCTAACGAGTTCTCCTTACAAGGGGAGCAACCAGTGTTAGCATTAGCACACTCGTCTCGTCTCGGTATAGACTCGTGAGGATCAATAACATTACCGTTTCCCTCGTCAACTGTTCCTCCACTTGCCCTATTCTCACCCACAACGGCATTCATGGGTTCTTCACCTTCTCTTCTAGCGTCGAGATCATCAGCATCATTCTCTTGTTGGTCTCTAAGTTTTTCTTCTTCCTCCTCTTCCGCCATGAGCTGGTCGACCAACTCGCTGTAGTAGTGAGGTGAGCTCAAGTACTGCACGAGGCGCTCAGGTAGAGGTAGCAGCGCCAGTCTGTCGCGCCGTACGCTCTTGACGATCACGAACCTGGTCAAGTGGTGCAAAAATAACCGTTGTATTTATGACGCAAACCTGGTAGGATGACTTAATTTACGAACAAAAAGATCTGTCTCGCTCAAATTAGTTTGGCCTCCTGACTAAGAATTACTGTCATAATTTGAGGGATCAAAAAGTGCCGAACGTCACTACACCATAAACAATGTCTACTAGAGTTTAAAGATTAAACTATAAATTGTATGTAGCGACAACCCCTGATAATTTAATAATACGCAGCGAAAAGCACACCTTCAGAGATGTTGAACTGTGACTGTCTCTCAATCCATGTCAGATAAGTAGCTTTGAATTGTCTGTATTTCTTCCATGAACAAAACAAATCAACATATTTGAGAACTCATGGTCATTAATAAAAAACGGACATATTCGTACCTGCAAAGATGCTGGAGACTCTGGACGCGTCTGTATCTGCTGACAGGATGCAGAAGCTGCACTCTCCTCGGCCCCAGCACCGGCCGGCGATGCAGGAAGAACAGATAACGGCCAGAGCGCGAGTGCTCGATGGCGCTCTCGATGAACTCCACGATGGTCTGGCTCTTGAATTTCGTAAAACCGCCGAACGAAAAGTTTCCTGCGCCAAAATATATTTATCCGTTCAACTCGCGTACGTTTCCCACTCTGCGCCTACTTCATGTTTACCAGAAAACCACAGTAAGTGACGCAAAGACAATTACATACCATAAAGACTTAAGAATGTAATAAACCTCACCCTGATCATGCTCAATGCGGACGTGTCTCGTGAGGCCGTTGAGCTTGAACGTGAGACTGAAAATATAGTGATCGTCAGAGGAGTCTCTCACGATGAACGATCCGTCCGGCTCGTTGCTCACGATCTTCTCTGCAGCTTTGCCACTAATGGGTCCCCAATACCAGCCATACTGCAACATGACAAAATGTATTACCAATAGATAAATACAGCGTTTTGAATCGATAATTATTAGAGTTTATAGTGACAAACAATCCAAGTGAATCCAGATGTAATCGGCCTGTTGATACTAGGTTAGACGCTAAATCAGTAGAAGGAATATTTCACATCCTGTGAAAAGATATAGAATTTTGAATTGTTTCTGTTGCAAAAACTCACATCTTTGACTTTCTCAATCATGGAAGCAAAATGGCATCCATCTTCCCCAAGCCGCTCGTTTCTATTAGGAAGGGCATCGTCAGCAGCTTCAGTACCGCTTGAATTTCTGAGAAGAGGAGTAGACACGTTGACGTCGGCCGGATGGGAAGGAGTAACAGCCACAGCTGAAAGTATAGCCTGAGGAAGGGGTGGAGGGATGGGAGGATGAGGAGGTGATGTCGTGCCATTAGACTTCGGAGGTAGAGGAGGCAGAGTTCGATGATTTTGTGGTCCCTGAGGAGATCGGCTTTCGATGGCATTCAGATCGGCAGAAATGTGAGCCGTCGTAGCGGTAATCAGAGGAGGCAGTGTAGGACCAACCGCAGCACCATCAGTCAGAACCTCGAGAGTTTCCTTTTCTATACCCTCGAAAGGGGGCAACATAGAGTCGGGAGCTTCACTGCACCCTCTTGTGACAGACAAATGAGATTCTCCAGAAGGAAGTCTTGCAGGTGCACGAGTGAATGCCGAATAGTTGGAGTGATTGAGGAGGTCAGAAGGATTTGGAGGAAGTAGAGGCGAGGGTTTTGAGGCAACGCAGATGTCATCAGCATTACCGCAACCGGCTTCACTTGCTAACACGTTAGAAACACCTGTTCTTATTTCGCTCTTTTCACTCGACCCAACAGAGAGAAATGAGAATATATTGTAGCGAAGATTACTCAGGAAGCTCCGCTTCTTCTCTTCTGGAGCCAAAGAAGCAACAGAATCGGACGCCACATAAACACCTTCTCTGGACTCACTGGAATGATCTTCCTTGCGCTGGCACCAGCGCATACCAACGAACGGAAGAAGCCGACACAGACTGCGATGTTCGTGCTTGTCCTTACGGGACATCCGCTTCGTGCTCTTCCCGTTGCCGCTTGGCAAGTCGCTGGCTATCACATCTGCTCCATTATCTTCCTAAAATGAGAAAAATATATAAGTGTAACTTCAATTGAAATAGGCAACATAATCGATTATACAGAGCGATTCACGGAAATTTCCTGAGTTGAAAGCTCTATATAAAAGAACTTGTAAAGAAATAATTACAATATAAATGTTATTGAAAAAGACACCTGAATTTCTGTATCATTTAGTTTCAAAAATAACATCGGAGAAATGACGGCCCCCATTGTCGATGCATTCAGTTAGTCGATTTTCAAAGTTCCGTTCAACTCGCTGAAGCGTACTGACGGGTATGTTGGCGATGGCTTGGCATATGTTGTTCTTCAAATGAGGTAGGGTCCTGGGACAGTCATTGCAAACAGTTTATTTAAGATGATTCCATGAAAAATCACGCGTAGCCAAATCGGGCCGGCCAAACAAGGTTCGCCTTCACAGCAAACGCACACTGCTCACTTGTCCAATGCATAGCGACAATTGACTAGGCGGGACACAAAACTTCATGACCTTGCCTTTCATATGACATACTCCCCCGCACTTTTTCCACATTTTACTGCCGGGCGAGAAATGCAAATCAGGAAGTTTTCGTAATCACCCTGTATTTCTGAAAATACAGAAGTTATTAACAAATTATGATGAGAATGTAAAAGCAATTTTCTGGAATACAAATAAACTTACCTTGGATTTCAGAAGAAGATTCTGCTCATGCTGTATGTCAGGTGAAGGCATGAGGCTGGTGCAATGAGCTGTACCAACGTTACGTACGAAACTTTCCTTTGATTGTACAAAGTCAGTTGTTTCACAGACCCTCAATGTATGTTTCTTCGACAAAAATTTGCGGTGTTTCTTCTTCTCATTGGTCTCTTGTTTAGTTGAAGTAAGTCTGGGTTGAACGGATCGAGTGAACGACTCATTAGCTGCAATACCTAGAGGCGCATTCCCTGAGCCAGCAATGGTCGGGGAATCTAGCAAAGGCAAACCGACGTTGAGCGTGGAACTCGCGACGCGGTGCTTACGATGACTCAAACGTCGCGGTTGCGTGGCGATCACTGCACGAGGCTGTACAATTGTCGTCTCCTCTATGGAGTCAACAGGCTGGGAGTAAACTTCAGCCGGGTCTGAAGCAAGTGCATTACAGCGGGACAACCTCTTACTTGCTCTACTCTCAAGCAGCATTTTGCTCGCTCGTTGACGGCCAGATGATCTTCTTCGAGTTCTAATCCGACGTTTCTTCTTTTGACTAGAATTAAAATGAATGTCAGCTAATGCTCTGCCAAAACGAGCTGGTTTGCGTGAAGATGGTCCACTGTACTCTGAAGTATCCAAATCTCTAGGATATAAATCTTCCTCGTCACAACACGCATTAGTCCCTTTACATCCCTGGGGGTACTCCACTTGAGGCGACGGCGAGGCAGCTAAGAGAAAAGCATTACCCGATTCACTAGAACGAAATTCTCCCTCAATTTTTACTTTCTCTTCCAATGAAGACACATTAGTTTCTAGTTCGCTAAACCCATCGTGTAAACCATCAACAGATTTAAAACTTTCAAAGCTCGCCCGGGGTGATGGTAAACGAGTACCAGTTAATGAGAGAGAATTGGATGATGTTGGGCGTACTGGGTTATGAACCTTACAAGCAGACATGTTCGAGTCTGCGGAAGAAGCATCAATGCCATTGGCTGGATGAAGCGAAGGAAAAGATCGACTATCAAGCGAAGTTATTAAACCTCGAACACTGGATTTACGAGCAGTAGAACAGACATCGGTACGCGCCTTACTTTCCGAGACAGGTTCACTTTTATGTCCACTTCTCTTCACGTCACTTTGCGACCCTGTTCCAAACTTACACTTGACAGATCCTGTTACCAAATTTGATTGAATAGTTCTAAGTACTTCCAATTCAGTTGAAGACCTGGAACGGTGCATTTCAAAATCACAAGTTTTATTGACTTTTTCAGACTTCTCAAAGGTTTGAGATGGGTGTTCTGTACTTAAAAGTAAATGACCTAATGATCTTGATGACCAGCTAAAATCTCGGTTACAATTTTCACCAGTAAAGCAATCGGAATGAACTGCCGCCCGACAAGGAACACTTCTGAAATAACTGGCATAAGAACTATGTTTAGCATTTTCTACAGTTATTGCTTTATCATAGTAATGATCTGATGAAATTGAACGCTTTCTACAACGTTCATTGCAGTAACAATTCATCGCAAAATGAGACGAGGTTGGGAAATGTAGTTCTTCGAAAACCTGCTTCACAATTGCTGCAGACAAGGCAGATGCATAACCAGAGATATGAGAGGACATTCTCATTGCATAGACAGGTTCATTGATAGCATTTAAGCTTTCACGAAGTACCTCATTATTTAAATGAGAACAAGAAAACTGAACCGAGCCAGGATGGGATTTCTGTTCACTGCGGATTTCACTAAAAGTTAACGATCGTTGGTTCTGCAATGTAGGGAATACACAACCGCTGTGCTGATTAATAGGCATAGTAACAAGATGCAAATTAACTGGTGAAATACAGTCACGCTCATATTTAGAGGTATGTGTTTTTTCTCGGCCATTTAGTGGTGATTTTCCTGAGAAATAAGAGTGCACGTCCAATTTTGGCTTGTTCAAAGAAGTAGGGCGAAATATCCTAACATTTTCATCTTTGCAGTCTTTAGCAGACATCGTGAAATTTTGTGCGTTGAGATAACCACTTGTGCTAGTGACTTGAAATGTGTAGCTCCGACAGACGTTTGCCAAGGTATGAACTCCATTATTAACATTTAATGAATTGAAATCACGACGCACACCGTCATTTATTTTACGAGCGCATTTAGAGTTCGACAAAATTTTATCATTAGCATTTGCAAGCACGCAGTCATTTTCGTATAGATTGAATTGTTGTACTTCTTGTCCATTAACATCAATCAAGACGTCACACGATCCTACATTGGGAAAACGTCTGATTGTTTCCGTAAACTTCAGTGCTTCGTCGATGTAAGAATCTTCCAGCGTCGCCGAATCGGTATCAGTTTGCAGGAAGCCTCTTGGCTGGGATTCGTAGTTGCCATATGGTGCAGAGTTAGATTTATTCAATTTCATCATTTCACGGCTGCACGGCAGAATATCTTTCTTGAGAGTCGAGTGGTAATTGACGGGACGTGACTGCTGGAGTGCAGGGCTGGCCAGACAACATTGCATTGAAGTGACGTCGACCGCCGGTCCGTCCACAGACGCGCCGTCAGACTCCAACGAACCAAGCCACTGACTGCTGTCGCTGCTGTAGCTCACCGTACCCATCTGTGTCGTAGTATTAATATTCAATACAAAGTTCAAATCATGAAATTTCTTTCAAAACATGGTTTTTGTCTGTACAACAATTATTAATACTACATAAATAAATCTACTGTAATTTTGCACGTCATTTCACATCGCGTTGGCAGAAAAAACAAATATTCACACCAAAATTAAAGCTTTAAAAACTATTCAAATGAAACCCTTTTTTAGACGCAGTATTAATCAATCAAATGAATACTTACTGAAAAAAAGTGTGCTGATACAAGATTACATTCTTTAAATAACTCCAATTTTGTGTAAAATAGATACAAAATTTGAAAACGGTTCTACGTAATGAAATGAATTGAGCGCTCAACATCAAGACATGGAAGTCGAGAGAGATCAGACATCATCACAAAGACAAATAGAACCTAAGCTCACCGTGACTCGTCTGCTCGCCGCAAGGCAGAGGCTAACATCATCTTCAGTGGGGCCACACGAGGCAATCCCCGAGTCCTGCGAGCCCTGACCGTGCAGTCCGGAGTTCAGGGGAAGCTGAGGCGATTGTGGGGATACTTGGGTGGAGGGAAAGGCACGAGGGACGTTGCCAGCAGGATTTTGGAACATCACTCCAGAATTATTGAGATCTTGACTGAACAAAATAGAGGTCGTTCCGTGTTCTGTGTGATTGGTAGGCACGAGATAGTATCTAGAATTATTCAAGACAGGACTGATCGTCCCAGGATCTGAGTGGCGGAGCTTTATAATTTCACTGACAGAACTCTTCATCATTAGCGGCTCTTCTGGCGGTTTCGAGTGATGTTTGCCGCCGGAATAAACAGAATATGAACTTCGTTTAGATGGAAATTCGTCCTCGTTAATGAAGTCTTCTTGAGAAGCAGAGCTAATGAAAAGCTCATCTTCTCTTGCGATTGCGACAGACATGCTAGAGGTTGACCCAAACATACCCAAGCAATCATTATTTTCAAGAGGTTCAGTGACGTGGCGTTCAAGCTTAGCATCTGCATACTGACCACAGTCTTTTTCTCTTACGAATTTATGGGCTGATGACCAAAGTTCATTGTGGTCATGTAGAGAGGCTCGCTCACCATCAACAGCACGACCAGATGGATAGCATTGTTGATAGTCAGATACGTCCTTATATGCCAATACGCGGGGACAAGTAACAGTGTCTTCTTCAGAAGACATGAAACACGCCAGATCGCTACTGGAGCAAGAGTTTTTTGAATGATTTAAAAGTTTTGCATGATCGACGGAGCTGCTTGGGGTCGCATGAGATGGGCTCGGTGTACAAATATCGTTACTTCTTATTCGAACTGAGTGCAGGGCTTCCAACGAAGATGTAAACGAATTGTGTAACGAGCCCGGCGAACTGAAAGGAGCAAAGAAGTCATCAGGCGAACAACTAGACGATGAGCGATGGGATGAATCTAACGAATGAGATGAACTAAGAGGTGAGAGTGGTGGAGCTGAAGAACATGGTTCCGAGAGCGGCCGCAGTGACGGTATGGAGGTCTGGTCAGGGGAAGGAGAGCGACTGGCCTGACAGCTGCGGGATGAGCCAAGGCAGCCAGGAAGCAGTGGCGAGACCGCTTCGTCCAGCGCCCCAGCAGCGACTGGTGTCGTCATGGTTCCTGCATCCGCGTCTGAAATGAGACGTATCACTGATACACACGTGCGACGCTAATAAACTATCGAATAGTAAAATGAAATTATCCAGAAATTCACGTATTAATAAGGTACCACAGAAAAAGGTAACTGCGACAACAGATGTTTTTTTTACAGATTACCAACGACACCGTAATCGAGATTAACATCGGTCATGATAAGATGCATACTTTTACCACTTCAAATATATCATATTAATGTATATACTCCCAATACAGTAGAATCGGTAACCTCTTATTCACAGAAATTTCTGCTTGTGCGAATGTCCAAAACCGAACACAAAGTAGAAACCAGATTCTATTTTTTTTTCACGCCAATTCAACTCATTAAATTACAGGGAGCTTCATGGAGACACAAGAAGAAGCCATGTTCTCGTCAGCGACGGCGGAGGGCAAAGGCATCGAGGTCATGACGATGAAGAAGAAGAGCTACGATGCAGCCAGTCATTAAGAGACCATGATAGACTTAGAGCGTCGCGCCACACGCGAACTGCACATCGCAGCTGCTTCGTGAGCGACGCATGCACTACGGTAGTTGGAGCTCAAGCGATGTCATGCAGAGTAAGTAATTTGACCGCAGTGACCATTTTATATCAAAAGCTAATTAGAATGTGCCGAACACGTGTGGTGTACCTATAATATTATTTGAGAATAAAATGACATGGGTGATGAAGGATGAACATGAAAATATTAGAAGGATGAACATAATATTATTTGCTAATAAAATGGCATGACTGATGAAGGATGAATATAACAACCACTTCAATGTTAAGCATCAATCAGAACTCCTGTATGCAGCGAATAAGTAATCGTATTTGTGTGATGAAAAAAAAAACAATAATTAGAAACTCAATGAACAATAGAGCCACGGGAATTTACCGATTGTTTTGAAGCGAGTGAACTAGACAACGCACAGGACTTCCACGTCAGGAGCAGACGCTCTGTCTGCCGCCATGTTGTTCAGTCTGAAATAATATAAATAATTATAATTCAATCTTGACACGAAATCAGGGAAATCTACTCTGTGTAACCATACGTTTTAAAAGTGTTACGGTACTAAGTCTGTATTAATCATTATTATTACGAATCAAGTAAAACAGCTTCATTTAACTTCAACACGAGTTACAGAATAAAGCTCAGTGAATGTACATTTTGACAGCGTTAATGATCGATCAAATGCGAGTCTAGCAGATGCATTCTCATCCAGATAATTTAATTCGTTGATAACAAGTAAGATAAACAACCAAATAGATTGGCACACGGGAGAACAGGCACCAGAATACAGCACATCCAAATCATCAACCAACCCGGTGAAGTACTTGTAACGAATTGAGTACATCCTCCGTACAAAACATAACTCTTACGGGAACAAACTTTTTACCGAATTACGCTTCAACCATTTCCATTCAAATGAGAAGACGATCGTTTCAAAAAAGCAAACCATTTCATCCCTCTGAATACATAGCCCGAATGACAAAGCACTTTTCTGGCCAGAGACAGCGACGGCTATAACACACATTACCTAATTTATGAAACAAATAGAGAGGCAGAATATGAATAATAGGGCTTCTTTGTTGCAAGGCGCGCCTGCAGAGAGGTTATGAGCGGCAGAGCAGAGGGTAGAGCGCGGCAGAGCAGAGGGCAGAGCAGAGGGCAGAGCAGAGGGTAGAGCGCGGCAGAGCAGAGGGCAGAGCGCGGTAGAGCAGAGGGTAGAGCGCGGAAGAGCAGAGGGCAGAGCGCGGCAGAACAAAGGGCAGAGCAGAGGGCAGAGCAGAGGGTAGAGCGCGGCAGAGCAGAGGGCAGAGNAGAGCACAGCAGAGCAGAGGGCAGAGCACAGCAGAGGGCAGAGCCTGATTGCAGCGCAAGGTAAACTCGGAGGGCGGCTGATGGCGCGTCGACACGCAGGACAAGACCGCCTCCTCGAGTCATCGGGCGAGAGAAGAACAAGCTTAGGGGAGAGTGAATAGGAATGGGCGAGAAAAGGAGGAAATAGCGAGACTTAACGACTGAGAGGATAACCGATACTCAGGGAGTGAGGGACTAACCAACACTCAGAGAGTGAGGGACTAACCAATACTCAGGGAGTGAGGGACTAACCAATACTCAGGGAGTGAGGGACTAACCAATACTCAGGGAGTGAGGGACTAACCAATACTCAGGGAGTGAGGGACTAACCAATACTCAGGGAGTGAGGGACTAACCAATACTCAGGGAGTGAGGGACTAACCAATACTCAGGGAGTGAGGGACTAACCAATACTCAGGGAGTGAGGGACTAACCAATACTCAGGGAGTGAGGGACTAACCAATACTCAGGGAGTGAGGGACTAACCAATACTCAGGGAGTGAGGGACTAACCAATACTCAGGGAGTGAGGGACTAACCAATACTCAGGGAGTGAGGGACTAACCAATACTCAGGGAGTGAGGGACTAACCAATACTCAGGGAGTGAGGGACTAACCAATACTCAGGGAGTGAGGGACTAACCAATACTCAGGGAGAGAGGGACTAACCAATTCTCAGGGAGTGAAAGACTAACCAATTCTCAGGGAGTGAGGGACTAACCAATATTCTGTCCAAGACTAATGAATTGCGTCTTGTTAGAATCGTTCAACAATATTTCAGTATAACCTTTAGATCATAAAAATATAACGACGTTGTGCGAATCTCTTCAAGGAGTAGAACTTTGGAAAGCATGCAAATTAGAGGTAATGCAGTAGCCGTCATATAGGCATTGAACATTGAACGAAGCCGAGACTTCGCTAGAGCGCGGGCGGAATGCTGACAAAGCATCAAGAACTTTAATTTAAAATATTTTTGGGGCGCAATAAACGTCGAGTTAAATTCTCATTTCATAACAGAGCAGTGAGCAATGTTATATAAAAATGATCAACGTAATATTAACTGAAATATTACCAGCATCAGACCCCTGGCCAACAGCAGCAGACCCCTGGCCAACAGCAGCAACCTGACCCTTAGATCAGCAGCAGAACATCACTGCGAGGCCGCGCAATTACCGAGATCAATGCAAGGCAGTTTGTGGGCACACTAGCCGGCTTAGCGCCCAACATCACGCTTGTGTAACTCGGCAGCCACGAATAGCGTTACTGCCCGACGCACTGATAGCTACAGATGTTAAAATAACGCTTGTAACTCGGCAGCCACGAATAGCGTTACTGCCGGACGCACTGATAGCTACAGATGTTAACATAACGCTTGTAACTAAGCAGCCACGAATAGCGTTACTGCCGGACGCACTGATAGCTACAGACGGCTGAGACCAAGCAACCTACACCTGTACTCATCAGCGAGCTGTGAACAAAACACTCACAAACGAGGCACGAACAACTCACACTCACAAACGAGGCACGAACAACTCACACTCACAAACGAGTCATAGCGCAACTGTTAGTACGGTAAATGTCCTATTTATACTCGAAAATAATTCAGATTCCACTGCACACCAAATATACTGAAAGAAACTGCCTTCAACAGGTATCCACAGGTAAGAACAAAACCAACTCCCGACCTTTCTCAAACCGATTAATTCTATCAAGGGCAGTCTATCTATACGCTTTGAAATAACGTTTTGGAAGCTGGCCGACAGAGCGGCATGTTTGTCCGATGGAATAACCGAGATGAAGTGCAAATATCAGCGATATGGAAGCAACTGGAAGGGGAGAAATGCCATCGCATCTCCCCTTTAGAGCCGCAAAGCGCAGCGCAGTGAGGACGACGCGGAACTGAAGAATTTAAATGCGGTACAGATTTGACAGCGAGGTCACAAGCGGGGAAAACTTGCGAGGTATGAAAATTACGAAATGTGGATCTGTTTCTCAATTACGGCGCGGCCGGGAGGATTGAAATCGAATTTTGTTCAAAATTATTGCATTTTGTCATGACTATGAGGCACATCGGACGAGAATGTATGCGCTAATACATCATAATTGAAAATTAGCAAAAGCTATGCCAAAAAACATACAAGAAGTAGCAACTCCCAGGTGTGTAAGGTAGCAATTGGTCTGACAAGAGTTTATCCGTAATTATAGAACGAATTATTAGACGTCAGAAAGCAAATCGAATTAATTCATCCCGCTCTATTCATGTTTAAGTACTAATACAGATGGTACTTGAATAGCATGAATGCGTGACCAGCGATAAGAGGTAGGGAGGATGAGACGCTAAAAGCGAGAGCACGCAAGGATGCAAAACAAAAGAAGAGCTGATCGATAAAGAGAGAAGTAATCGCTTTAAAACTGCAAGGAAGATAATGAAAAAAATAAACGCTCCTCTAGCTGACTGCTTGTGAAAGAAAAATGCACGCATAAAGGAGAGTGATTGCCGTAGGGTACAGAGGCATGTTGAACGTTGCAGATAGAAGGACTTCGCAAATATAAACAAATTGGAGAAATGGTTTAAATCGCATGCTTATGTTCTGTAGGGAATAAACAGCGACTCATATATAATAGAAATTGCATATTAAGCATTCATGGTTCAACTTATAAAGGAATAAATTTCATCAATGTTAACCCCAATGGAAACAAACTGTGAAAATTACGTATATGGTTAATCGGAAAAGTTGTCCAAAAGAAAAATGAAGTGGGAATTTTGTCAGTTAAAAATACCTACGATTTTGAAAGATATACTAAGATATAATCACAAAATAACATATATAGGTACTAAAATATACTAAAATAATCAGATCGATGTCCGTTAATGTTACTCACCGGTCAGAAAATATGCGGTCAAACGAACTACAAATTGTGAATCGACTTCTGTTTTTTATATTGATCGAAGTCTCTGAAGTACTTTTTCACGAAACGAAGAAATATTGTTAAATAAGATCACATTAACTGTAAAAAAAAATTACCTATGTAGTCCGGGCATCAACAATAGTGCAATGCGCACTTCTTTACTCGAGCGGACTATGAACTGGACCTGATGCAGGTCAACTTAGAGGAAAAGGAACTAAACATCAAATTATCACAGCAAACATATTTTCTTTAACGAAGTCTCTCTGCTCAAAATGAAAATAGAAAAGCCCGAATGACAAACTGCGATCGAAATCGTTTGGTATCTTCAAACGGAAGAATACGCAGTTACATTTCTAGTTACTTAAAATAAAACATCCGACAATCAAGAGGAACATCGACGGCTAACACAATGTAACTGGATCACAAATCCTCATGTATACAAACATGATAACGTTATCTACTGAAAATTTCCGCACCAAATCCGGCGTTAAAATCATGAAACAGTAAATCAGACAGTCAAGAATCTCAGATCATCACCATAAATCATGCTTGGCATTTCAGTGGTCCTCAATGTCTTGCTATCTCAACAGGTTGCGGAAGTAAAGGATTTTACATCCAAGTAAAGAGAAGAATGGGTGCCGAATCATTCATGTCAAGAAATACTGACAAGTAATGCATTATGTTCTAATGTCAAGAGTATGACATGGTTAATCAGGAATCATGGTTACACATTCATGTCGTAATATTAAGAGTATGTCATGGTTAATCAGGAATCATGGTTACGCATTCATGTCGTAACATCAAGAGTATGACATGGTTAATCAGGAATCATGGTTACACATTCATGTCGTAATATCAAGAGTATGTCATGGTTAATCAGGAATCATGGTTACACATTCATGTCGTAATGTTGAGAATGCGTGATTGGCAAAACGCAAGAAAGCATGGTTGAGTCGACTGTAGAAATAACTCAAAATTCACGTTTGAAACACAACCTGTCATTTGCTGTCATGCAACCGGAAATCACTTTTTTTACAGCTTGAGATGTGTATAATATTCGTTGAGAAATCTAACCGATATTATTTATCCAGAAGAAGAACTTAACTGTGAACGAGATTCCTTCGAGATGAGTGTTAGCCGCGAGAAACTAGGCCCTTGATGAGCGCGTAAACAAAGAATGGACAAGGCGTGAGCAGAGTCAAAATTTTTATAGTGCTTTAAGGTGAATGAGGACGCAAGAGCAGCTACCGTGTTAGAGGAGCGGGTCCCTTCATTTTCATAGCTTACACAATCGTAAAAGCCAACCAACCACCACAACTGATCATAAGAATTAAAGCCTGACAATAAGGATCAAGTAAGAGTTGATTATGGAGCAGCAACACGGCCAGCAACTGAACACACACACGCGCGTCGCGCTCGGCAGCGAGTACGGCTCTGACCGAGCAGTGATGCCAGCCTTCCTGAGCTGGCGGTGCCACTGCGATTGTGTGTAGTACGCCAGCGGTGAGGGGCGCAGGTTTACCCTCTTCACATATCATTAATAGGCTTATTATTGCCACTATTATACACTCAGTAACTCATAAGTCTACAGAGGACGAAGGAATTATTGATATTTTTAATATATTTAAAGTAAGACGCGAATAGACTCGGTCTAAATTGTGCAAAGCATTCGCAGAGGAAGGAGTTTGGGAGGGGGGGAGGAGGTTAGGGGGAACGCTACGTGGGTTATCAGGTGCCAGAGGCCGCTAGAAAAAATTCTATAAATCTACCGTGATCACTGAACAGCGCTTGATTTCTATACCAAATAGTTCATTTGTTGGACGAATAGGGTCGAACAAAAAGAATTACTTTATAGTCAAGTAGCAAGGAGGTGAAGATACCGAAGACTTGCGGCAGCCTGCACAACGCCTGCAGATTTATTGACGTGAATTATTCACAAGCACGGGAGTACGAGAGTGGGGGGCAACATTGAGGGGGCGAGAGACCAACAAGAGAGGGGGAGGAGGAATTTATAAAGAGCAGCAGTGTGACCATAGAATATCTATTGCGTATTGAAAGTCAGTCGGGAAACCCTAATTCCTAGAATCAAAACTGGTTTCAATAACGACCTGACAATCCGCTGTGAATACTTCGAGACCCAAAGCTAAAAACTGTTTAGACCGTAAAAACCTCTATGAGCGTGTAATGCTCAATGAGAGTTGTGCGCTACAACTGTTTGGTATAAAAGCATCAAGTTCTTATAGTTACACTGAACAAGCGCACATGGAACGTCGGCAGGTGGACTTAGTTAAACGTGAAATCAACGTCCGAATTATGGAATGTAGCTTTACTTAAACTACCTACTTCATACATCGCAAACTACAAGTGAACGCCACTCATGTTCTGTACCGACCATCAAATGGCAGATAGGTGACCCGACTTCACAATTTTCTTTTGTCTTCCGCTCATCATTCTAATTTTAAAGTGCCAAAATTAGAATGTTAGAAAATTAGAATAGTGCCAAAATTAGAAATTAAGTAACCACAATATTACAGTAGTAGGTGCGCATCATAATATTTTTCTCTAACCAAAATTAGAAATTTAGAGTGCCAAAATTGCCTCCATTTGAGTGTTATTCTAAGTTTCGAATTTCATGTCCATGTTTTCAGAAAGAGACAATCTGGGCACAACTGTACATAGACGACTCACCATGTTAATTAAAACATTTTTTTCCATAATGATGTATAGCTACCACAATTGTGATGCAGCTGACTAGAATAACTTATTACCTACTTCATTATAAGAATCGGGGACATGAGATTAATCATAACAAAACGCATCATAAAAATTTGCCACATGCACTACATGAGCAGAACTGACGGCATCTATTGCAGTCGTAGGCGCGAAACTACTGCTTCTTGCGCCAAATCTCTACATCAATAAAACAAAAAGAACGAAATTCAAATGGTTGCAATTTGGATTATTGTAACTTTTAACTAGTAGCTTCATTAAACAGTAAACAAATATTGATCGAACATCAACTGCGAACACGAAGGCTAAAAGATTGCTTTAATTTGTCCAGTTATGCAATCATTAACTGAAAACATGAATGATGGAAGATTGTTTGGATTTGTCAAGCAATGCAATCATCAACTGAAAACATGAATGATGGAAGATTGCTTTAATTTGTCCAGCTATGCAATCATCAAATGAAAACATGAATGATGGAAGATTGCTTGGATTTTTTAAGCAATGCAATCATCAACTGAAAACACGAATGATGGAAGATTGCTTAGATTTGTCAAGCAATGCAATCGTCAACTGGTAAAACACAAATGATGGAAGATTGCTAGTATTTGTCAAGCAACACAATCAACTGAAAACATGAATGATGGAAGATTGTTTGGATTGTATACAACGCAATAATTAACTCATCCTGCCTTTGATTTTAGATTCCAGTATAATTTTAATAATTGAATACTGCAAGACAACTAGAAGCTCGTCAGGATCTTTCAATGTAATTTCAGGCAAGAAATATATTAGTTTTTATTGCTGAGCTCAGCATAAAAGGCAACAAGTATTTCAAAATACTTGCAAAGGATACATGCAATATACTCACCTAACTGGAAACATTTGTCCAACAGTAGCAGACACCACAGTAAATCTTATTATAAAATTTTTTCATGCACTGATGCAACAATCTGAAAAAAAAAACAGGACAAATTTCATCTGCAAAATCCAAGGTTTTGGTCAAAGGCTCAAAGCAGCATCATAGTGAAATATTTTTACCATCAAAAATAACTAATAATAGGTAACTCTGTTTGTTTTTAATTTTTTCCTAAACTAATAACAGGAATATTAAAGGTATAAATAGATATACTTGATACAAGTTGTTGAAAGTTTCAAGACAGCAATAGCATCAAACTGTGAAATAGTTTATAATGGTGTCACACCTGCAAGCCAGATCAGATGATTTTGTCTTGACAATACCAGGAAACATTGATAGTGGACTCATTTAGAAGATACCGCATACCTATATTTATTCATTGCATTTCACATTTGACCAATTCTTCATAGGAGTAAATTGTTAGAAATTTTTTAATAATAAAAATATCTAGATCAAGTTCTCAATAGTCAATGACAGTTAGGATGCATTGATGCTAACTTGCTACTTGGCAGATTGGGCACTATACTTGGTACTTCTCAATAAAAACAAAAAAAATTGATTTGTTAAAAACAAAAAAAAAAAATTTCAATCCCCTCGAAATTGTGAATAGATAGGTTTTTATGCACTATTACTTGTAAATTTAGGTTATACGTAATTGTGTTCTGTGCTTTCAATTGTATTGTGACTTTCTATGTATATTCTAGATTCTACGAACTGACGATGGAGCTGGACTCCGAAACGTTTTCTATAAAGATATGAATTTTTGTGGACTATTCTTTGCTTTTAAATTTTTAGTCAACTTGCGATTTAAGTAAATAAGTGATATTAATAATTTAAAAACAAAATAATACTGTCGCAAGTCCAGAACCACAATTTTCAGAGTTATCTTACCACATAAATTTTTGTAATAGTTTACAACTTACCATGAAAAACTACACAATTTACATATGAAAAGCCACTTGACAATCTGCACTCAACTAACTGCTTGTCAAAATATCAATAAAACTATACCTATTACACTGGCCAGAACTACAAAATGTAGGGTTTAATACATAATAGGTAACTCTGTTTGTTTTTAATTTTTTCCTAAACTAATAACAGGAATATTAAAGGTATAAATAGATATACTTGATACAAGTTGTTGAAAGCTTCAAGAAAGTAATAATAGCATCAAACTGTGAAATAGTTTATGATGGTGTCACACCTGCAAGCCAGATCAGATCTTTTTGTCTTGACAATACCAGGAAAAATTGTGTTGGTTAATTCACTCATCTACTTTGAACAGAGAAAGGTAATTATCAGAATTATTTTTAGAATATTTTTTCCTTTTGAGGTAATTTTTTCAACATAATTGAATCAAATGATCTAAATGTGGTGTCAAAATAATTTTTTATTACTTTTTTATTCAATTAATCAATAATGTAATAAATAGTAATAAATGTTCAATAATAGATGATAAGAAAAAATGAAGCGTAAAACAACCATGGCCACAGGACTGGAAAATATTCAATTTTTGAGGCACAATTAGAGCTTTCCTCCCATTCTTGGAGCTGAAAGATTTCCACCCATTGGGGGAAAATTCAGTGAATGAGACAAAAATGTCAGTGCTTGCAGTCAATCTCACCCAATTTTACTGCCCTTGCTCAACTTATTTCTACAAAAAGGAAATGACATTTTTGCCTGCAATTTTAAAAAATGACTCGTAAATAATAGTTTTTGCCAGCAATTTCATTGTTGTGAAATTTGGCCCACTATTCTAAAGGCATTTCCCCCAAGTTGGCCACAAGACAAATTACCGCCTCTCTAATTATTACCAAAAGAATACAATCAAGCCACACAATTCCAAACTCATTTAAAAAATGTCACTTCAGAGTTGTAATATTTTAGTAATAAGTAGGAATTGTCCAATCTGGCATGGCCATTGTAGGGTAAGAAATGACTGGTCCATTTCAGTGACTCTGATTGAACTGTATCAAAATTGATAGTGGACTCTTTTAGAAGATTTATATTTATTCATTGCATTTCATATTTGACCAATTCTTCATAGGAATAAATTGTTAGAAATTTTTTTGATAATCAACATATTCAGATCAAGTTCTCAACAATCAATGACGGTTAAGACGCGTTGATGCTAACTTGCTACCTATTTACATATGAAAAGATACTTGACAATCTGCACTCAACTAACTGCTTGTCAAAATATCAATAAAACTATACCTATTACACTGGCCAGAACTACAAAATGTAGGGTTTAATACCACAAAATAATTACTAACTAGGTACCTATCAAGTTAGTTTAGATTTTTCTAGAAAATTAAAATTTAGGAAATCACAAGTGCAACCTTAGTAGCATTAAAATTAGAATTTTTTGTTTGTTTCCAATTCTAAAAAAAATCGTGTTTATCAAAGATGGGACTGGCAGCATAAGTATGGTAAGGTGGCCAGCCAAATGACAATTTCAAGCAATTTTTTCTTTTAATGTGGGCAAAAACAACTGTTTCATGGTTAGTAGTTTTAAACAAGTGCAGCAAAAATGTGGCAATTTTTCACTGAAGAAATTAGTGAAAGTAAAAGTGAATGGGTGGATTGCATTCACAGCTATTTTGGCCTCATTCATTATGATTCATGGTTGGCTTTCGCAAGTTTTGCCAGATTTTCCAGTTTGGATAGCAAGTAAGGCAACAGGCCTGATCACTCTTAATCCCAACAAGTCATGTGGACTAGATGGCTTCCACCCCAGATTACTCAAGAGTTAGCAACCATCCTAGCCGGCCCTAAGCCATCATTTTTTTCTTTTTAAACTTTGAACAAAGGGATCTTGCTGGCTGACTGGAATGGAAAGAAGCTCAAGTGACACCTTTGTTCAAAAAAGGTGACAAAAGCTGCCCGGGCAACTATCGCCCTGTCAGTTTGACAAGTGTCATTTGCAAGATAATGGAATCTGTTGTTAGGGATCAATTGATGGAGCATTTGAATGTTAATGATGTCTTATTAGACTGTCAACATGGCTTTATTGCCTGTAGATCCTGCACCACTAACCTCTTGTCTACTCTGAATGAATGGACCTGCCTGCTGGATGAAAGGGAGCCAGTAGATGCAGTGTACCTCAATTTTGCCAAGGCATTTGACAGTGTCCCACACAAGCAACTGTTGCAAAAAATTGAAGTCTTTGGGAATTGTGAGTAATGTACTCAAATTGATCACAGATTTTCTAGTAGGGAGACAATGTGTCAGTTTTAATGGGATCGTATCAGACTAGGCTTCAGTGTGCAGCAGCGCGCCACAAGGAAGCGTTTTTGGGCCTGTTTTATTTGTTGCGTTTATAAAAGATCTGCCAGAAGCTGTGTCTAGTGTGTGCTCTATGTATGCTGACAACACAAAAGTTTATAGTACAGTGAAGAATACATTGCAAAAAGTACAGTTACAAGGTGATCTTGACAGGCTGGTTGACTGGGCTGATAAGTGGCAGCTGCATCTTAACGCTGACAAATGGAAAAAAATTCACCTTGGCAAGAATGATGAACAGCAAGATTACAGTATGAGAAAACATGGTTGCAACAAAAGAGTGATGATGTTGAAGTCGACAATGGAAAAATACTTAGGAGTTATTGTCGACAATAAGCTGAAATTTTCTAAGCATATTGAAGCTCAAGTAAATAAAGCCAATCAATGACTTGGACTGATCAGACGCTCTTACAAGTACATAGATACTGAAGCGATGAAGCTGTTGTTTGTCACAGTCATGCATCCAAACCTAGAGTTTGGAAATGCAGTGTGGTCAGGTCACCAAAACTAGAAAAAGACAAAAATTTTGTCAAGAGTGTTCAAAGACATGCAACAAGGATAATTCCGGGATTAAAAGGCAAGCCTTATTAAGAAAGATTGAAAATTATGAAGCTTCCAAGCCTCCATTAGACATCTGCATGGTGACCTCATTGAAGTATACAAGCCACTGTGCAGAGAGTGGATGAATATTGCAAGACCTTTGGTGACGCTTCAGTAGCAAAATTTACACCTTCAGAAGATCTTGGCGGCACAGATCTCGCATTTATTATATTTGACAGTCTTCAGCCAACTATTTAAAAAAAAGTAAGGTTTCCTATATGTTGGATAGATCAGGATGCAGTGAAGCTTGTCCGGAAATCAGTTGCGAGGAGTTCCCGCCAAAAAAATGTAAACATCAAGCTTACGATTACGTAGTTGCAGTCACATTAGACTGAATAGAGTGGTCAGACTNGAACACATGGAACTAAAACAAAGCTTAATATAAAGGAAAAACTAGAGAAGTGACGGAATTACCTACGATGTCGGAATATACCGCGTTTACCCTAAGTTCCAAAGGCTGGCACCTGGGCCCTGGAGTCCTAGTGAATCAAATCTTGAAAAGTAATCAAATCTGCAACAGGCCATGGGCCCATCATCCCATGGGCCTATTTCTCCAGTGCCAACACTTCTCTTCCATTCTATTCTAATAGGCAATTTATCATTAGTCATAGGTACTCAGATACCTACTCCATCATGCATCATCCACCTTAAAAAAAGACCTTACAAGTTACAGACAGGACACTGCATGCATATTGATTATTAATAGATACTTTGATAGCATTATTTATTTAGAATTATCCTAGTTTTCAAAAATAGTCCAAAGTCCAAACCAATGTGACGCAAGTCACAACCTCACAAGACACATCAGTATTCAGTAGTTAGTACTGGATTCATTCCACGTTATTTTTATTCTGCCATTTATGATAACAGGTGCTATAATAATGGCATAATGCTCTATCAGTCATTACTCCATGTCCATGTACTGTGTAGGTATTTTAGCCTTAAGGTACCTACTCACTACTACCTAACCTAGCCTCTAGCCTGAGAGTTAAATTAGACATTTAGGCCTAACACATCCATTTTATAAACTTGGTGCTGCTCTAGGTAGTAGTAAAGTTTTGAATTTGAGAGAAGTTTGATTCAATAAAAAAATCGTGTAATACGATAGCCAATTAGATATCATATAGTTTTTGCTCAATATTTATTACTATCTTGGGAAGC
>NW_025937114.1:0-6801 GCF_000764305.2 Hyalella azteca
TGACTATAACACACAATGATTTTCTAATTGTTATACATTAATTTCATGGTAATTAAATGGCTGTAAATTTGTCTATTCTTTTATCAATTTATTTGAATAGTTGTCAAGGATTAAAGTGTCCTTGGCGGATTATATAAGATGGAAATAATGAAAAGTAATTAGTTCAAATTTTCTTTTTAATTTTTGGAATGTTTTTTTCCAAAAATAGCTGAAATCCCTAAATCTCGTTTTCTCTAAGACCTATACAAATTGTTATGATTTTCTCGATCGATAATGAATTTACAATACTTGTTGCTATTTCGTAAATAGTGCAGCAAATTTATTTTGTATTGTGGTCAATTCGGAAGCCGTATTTTTCTTTACTTGTCGTAAAATTTATAAGCGAGTTTCTTCTTTATTTTCAGTCTGTAACCGTATTTTCTTGAAATTTTTCAGCACGCCACCGTATACCTCATGCTTTTTTTAATATTTAACCGTATTTTTAACATTTTTGTTTTCTCGGTTGACAACCCTATTACTTTTGTGTTTTTTTTCAACCCGGCAACCGTTATATCTCCTGTATTTGTTCACTGTGCAACAATTGTGGTTTAATTAATTTTTGGTAACTTAGCCACCGTATTTATCTTGCATTTTTGTAAATTCGGCGACCGTATTTCTCTAGTTTTTTATTTAAATCGGCAACCGTATTTTTCTTGCTTTTTTGTCAATCCGACAACGGTATTTCACTTGTATTTTGTTAATTCTGTGACCGTATTTCTCTAGATTTTTAGATAACTCGGCAACCGTATTATTTTTGCATTTTTTTCAACTCGGCAGCTAATTCAGAACCATTTGTCTGCCTTCATGTCGGGAAGGATGTCAACGTCTTATTCAACTTTAATTATTTTATTTATTTATTAAATTTATATTATATTTTTATTTATTGTTTATTAAATAAAATTATTTGACTTGCAGGTGTTAACACATTGCCAGTGTATTGAAGCAAATAAATTTTCATTCATTCCGTATCCGTAGTAGGAAAAATTTCCAATTTGATTTTTTATATCTCCTAAGACCTTTACAGGATAGCTATGAGAAGAGTTTCGAATTTGAGTTCAATTGTGCTTATTGATTCATTGTTATTATCTTTTTCAGGGTATTGTTATAAAATATTTTCATCTTTTTTAGGGTATTACAGGAAAAAATGTTTTTATAGGGTAATCTTACTGCAATGTGATGGTTCAACGCAGAAACAAGCGAAGCTAAGTCTCAAATATTTCGTTTTGACATTGAAATAATCGCTCGTGTTTAGAAAAGCTAATTCTATTATCTAATACTGACATGGAAAAAATAATAAATTTCAAGGTTGTGTTTTTGGGCTTTGGAGAGTGTAAATATTTTGTACAAATACGATACTAAGAATACTCAGAAAGATCTTTTATAGGCCTTTCATTGAATGTACATTCTATGTTATAATTTTTATTCAGTTACACAAGTGCTGAATGAAGCTCTGTTCTTCATCGCTCCAGATGCGAGCGCCATGTATGAATTGATATCAAGTCTCATATCAGACAGTAAAATTTGTTGGTCGATATGCATATCATTTTTTCAGAACTTTGAATAAATGGAGGTTCTGTTTCTCACATTTTATTACCCTGCCGCAATCTCTGTGCCATTGAGGTAATATAAAGCCAAATGGATTGATATTCTCAACTGGAATCTTTTTAGCGCATTTTCTCATTTATGGAAAAAATGCACTATTGTGCTCGCCATGTCTGTCTGTCTGTCTGTCTGTCCGTCCGTCCGTCCGTCCGCCCGTGACCCAAGTTTTCGGCGACGAGAAAATGCGCTCTCTGTCACTCACTGCAGTGAGTACTGAGTTATATTTTTTTCATTATTGGGAATCATAGGCATTTTTATTAATGAAAATCCTTGAAGTTTTAGTCAATGGAAGTCATGTACAATTTAGGTAATGGAAATCATTGATATTTAATTTTTGGAGGTCATTAACATTTTAGGCAATAAAAATCATTGAAATTTAGCTCATGGAAGTCATTAACATTTTAGGTAATGGAAATCATTGACATTTATTAACTTAGTCATAGGAAGTTTAGGTAATGGAAGTTATTGACATTTAATTGATTGAAACACTTTCAATCAATACCATCGAAGAAATTGTTGTTCATGTATTTTTATTATGAATTTAGCTACGATTCAGGTTTACGTAGGCAATAATTGTTAGAATGTAGGTAAATATTATTGAAGTAGAATTATTGCTATTGTACATGTCGTAAAATGTCAACATTTATTGAAGAATTATTCACTAGTATTACTTCTAAAAAATATACCTCAGTACTCACTGAAGTGAGTGACAAAGAGCGTATTTTCTCGTAGACGAAAACGTGAAGTCACGGACAGACGGACGGACAGACAGACGGACATGTCGAGCACAATAGTGGATTTTTCCATAAATGAGAAAATGCACTGACATGATTTCGGGAGAACTAAAAATAATTTAATAAAACACAAAAATAAATCAATTAAGAAGGCGGTCAAACAATTTCAAATAAGCAATGTCTTCAAGAAAACGAAACGTATGACGATCGAACGCAATCAAGATACTGAAGTTGGATAAAAGTTATATTCATTGAGCTTGGGTAGCAATCCGCAGCCGAATATATGCGTAGCAATAGAACACATGAAATTGTAAAATAAAACTATTGAAGTGGCCAGGTGGAAATTACTGAGGAGAAACTTTCCTTATGAATAACTTTTCGAAACTATTATTGAATTTTTAGGTTGAAATGATGAATAGATGAGAAATTTGATGAAATTTTTAGTCACAGCATCGGCGGCATGCGATTGAGCAATGCGCTTAGTTTATAGGAAATCGAGTCATTTAGCCATAGCTTGAACTAAAAACGATAATCTATAATTATCATCCATTAACACATTACAAATTTACATTTATTTTTGTCAAAATTACTGCTAATACTTTGCTCAATTTATTAGATTAAATCAAATTATATTTATTCGTTTATATATCTCCCGCTAATTTGCCAGGCATTCATAGAAGCTCGTCAAATGTTGTATAATTTTGTGACAAGATAACAAGCTTCATTTCTCTATTCATTTCGAATCCAATCGATGAATGAATTGTGGCAAGTTTGCAGAGATAAGCACTTATGAATCAACGGTATTAAAACAGCTTTCAGATAAATTACACTATAAAGTTTTTTTTAATATTTTGGTTTCATTACGATTTACTCATTTATGAGTAAATAACACGGACTACGAAAACTTGTTTATCGATTCGAGAACTTGACCAAAAATTGCATTCGTATGCCGATGCGGACAACACAAAAAAATAGCTAAATACCACTTAATTTAAACTGTTTTCTTTTGCAACATCAGATCCTACAATTTCGCAGCCGCCGATGACGCCTCAGAGCGACAAACGCTGTACTCGTACGTCTTTAACACAGTAAAGGTGTTAACGCGCCACCATTTCAACCACCGCCACTATCGCTTTACTTTAGACGTCTTCCCCTGCGAAAATATTTACAAATATTACGAGACACCGTCGCACATACGCGCGTGGCGGGCTGCTGCCATAACCCAGGCTCTGTCACTCACAGAAATAAGCAATACTTTGTACAAATAACGATTTACCTTTTGCCCTTCTGTTTGTCAACCTGACCCAGTTTGACCGAGAAAAATAACCCAAACTTCTTCACTCAAAGAAATAAGCAATACTTTGTACCAATAACGATTAAGGTTTTCCTTTCTGTGTGTCAACCTGACCCAGTTTAACCGAGAAAAATAATGTATCAGTTCGGGAGGTGTGTCACTTTGTGTCACTTTTGGATGACCCATGGATGTTTCTGAGTGTTCTCCACGCAGAGACGCTTACGCGCAGACTGAAATTTCCTGTTGTGAACAACATTTTGCTTTAATGTTTGTGTGCGGTGATTATCACTTCCTGAGTAGAGTTCCTAGTTGAAATTAGTAATCACAATTAGTGAGACTTTACTGAACGGTAAAATTGATCTGTAGTTCTTAGGTGAGTTGTATAACTTGAAGGTTCAGTAGAAATTTGAAAGGTTCAGTAGAATTTTCACAATTATGTTTCTCGAAGAAAAAATTTTCTTTGCGGACAAATTCTCGAAAAATGTGTTCTTTTCCAATTCCTATTTGAGCGTGAAAAGCTGAATGGTTTTACAGGCGTTTATCGTTAGTATTGATTCTGGGCAGCTGCGATGCTGGCAATCGAAGCTCCGGAAATGGCCAACATCGCGATCATGTTTGCTGGAGAAGAGGATATAGGCGCTGAATTCAACATACGGATGCAGGTGTTGCAATTCACTTAAGTTATTCCTATTTAGGAAAGATCGCTGGAACATTAATTTTACTCACGAACATTTGCATCAAAGTGCAAGTCTGAAAGTTACGCAGTCAAATGTTTTATTCTCGCGTAAAGCTGTCGAATTAATAGTACAATTTAGAGCATGAATAAAATATATAAATTAAATTAAACTATATTATATTATANCGTGTACTTTTGTCTCCGTACGCTACATACACTATTGTTTTTTAAACGCTACGTACTCAATCTCTGTGCTCTCCGTATACATGCGTCTCTGTACTCGACGTACATATGTCTCTGCATTCAACGTATGCATGCATCTCTGTCTTCTGCGTGTTTTTTTTTTTTTTTCTCCCTACGCTCCATGCACTTTTGTTTTCTAAACGCTACGTACTTACTCAAGCATCTCTGTACTCTCCGTACACATGCGCCTCTGCACGCTTCGTACACTTTTATTTCTTCTAGTTTTTTTCATTTCTGTGCGTCTGTGTATGCCGTGTAAACTTTTTCTTTCTCTACGCTACGTACACTTTTTCCATCTGTTTTTCTTTACTACCCTCACTTTTGCATTTCTCCACGCTATATACGCTTTTATTTCTGTACTCTACCTACGCATGCGTCTCTGTACTCCACGTAACATGCGTCTTTTTACCATACATACTCATACGTTGTTTCTGGCCTAAAACATGGTTGAGGTACATTATGCTTACTTCATCCACATGCGTGCAATCCATAGATATTTCTGTAACTAATTCAGAAAATTTAATAACCGAATAATTTTTTGACTGGTTTCCTGCACAGTTTCTCCGTTATGGTTTTCTCCACGAAGGCCCCAAAAATTTATGTTAGCCCAATTTCAAGGGAGATCTTATATGGGTTAAATCTGAGATATAGATCCACCTCAGGATCTAAAGTAGAGCAGCCAAATAAAGGCAAAAAAATATAACTCAGTACTCACTGCAGTGAGTGACAGAGAGCGCATTTTCTCGTCGACGAAAACTTAAGGTCACGGACAGACGGACGGACAGACAGACAGACAGACNATTGTTAAAGCCTTTGGATTATGATGTTATTTAATGCTTAACGTGCGAAATTAACTACCAATGTGAGACTAACACGTAAGAAGCTTTTAATGAGTAAGTTCGAAATTATGTTGAAGAAATTTAAATGAAAAATTTTACTGCAGAGCACTGATTTTACACGAGACGTATGCAGTTGCGCTCGTATGAGCACCCAGAGCTTGTGTAACGTGTCCTGACACACCTACATAGACTGAAACAATTGAAAAAATCTAGCGATTTCAGCTCTGTGTATAACTACCCATCACCTTCAGAAATCTCGTCTGTATCAGGGAAGAAATTTATTTCTATCTCAGGAGGATAACGATTTATTTTTTGAAAGAAAATATTTATATGCAATCAGTGGCAGAAGTTGGTGTTCTGAAATTATTTCAGGCATCAATAAAGACTTAACTTAGAATTGTTATCACCACAAACAAAAGGTATCACAAAAAAGGGTATCACCACACATCTGTAGGTTTCTGTTCATAACGTCTAAATTAATACACACACACACATTAAAACACAACATTATAAACACACATACTTGGTGCATTGTTTCTATCATTTTCTCTTTGATGTTTCATTAAAGTTTATTGGATTTCCATCCACGTCAATCATGAATTAAATTTAGTTGTTGCTCCCATATACCCCACATATCTGCATCTGCTTTATATGTCACTAATCGAAATTGCGAATGACGCATATTGCATAAAATTGGCTTATTCCTGTTTTCAGTGTTTCAACGACTGCAATATTTGTTTATTCGTTCTTAGAATTACGTTTACCACAGAGACAAATCTTTTTGTTGTTATTTTTGGCGCATTTTCTCATTTATGGAAAAATGCACTATTGTGCTCGCCATGTCCGTCTGTCCGTCCGTCTGTCTGTCTGTCCGTTTGTCTGTCTGTCCGTCCGTGAGTTCTTCAAGTTTTCGTCGACGTGAAAATGCGTTCTATGTCACTCACTGCTCTGAGTACCGAGATATATTTTTTCATGTATCTGATAGCCGGGCCCTGTACAGGTTCAGAGACCAATCTATCAAAAATATAACTCAGTACTCACTGCAGTGAGTGATAGAGAGCGCATTTTCTCGTCGACGAAAACTTGAGATCACGGACGGACGTACAGACGGACGGACAGACAGACAGACGGACATGGCGAGCACACTAGTTCATTTTTTCCATAAATGAGAAAATGCGCTAAAACAGTTGCTTGTCAGCCAAGCATTGCCGGCATTTCAAATTAAACCAACCAATCTCAAAAAAAAATCGACTGCTATACTTGTACTTCGTCCGCTACCTGCACCTACTGCCGCTACGTGTACATAGGCAGCTACGTGTACTTACGGCCGCTCCTTGTACTTACTGCCTCTACGTGTACTTACGGCCGCTACGT